>NW_019101854.1:1291-4717 GCF_001856785.1 Myzus persicae | reverse complement strand
AAAGAATTTAACACTGCTGGAACTTTGAAAAGTATGATCGAGAATATAAGTTGGGCTTGGAATGTAGTGTGATCATTATGGACTATTGTAACCAATAATAATTGGACAAATAACATCATGGAAACTTGACACAAAGATATACCCAGGTCCCAGAGGGTGACCTAGACAAAGATTCACAGATAGAGTAAAGGAAGATCTAAGGATATTGCAGTAACTAACCTCCCATGGGAGTAAGGATTGCAGAAGAAACCACAAAACAAAGTTTTCCAAGAACGGAGGCAGTACGTTCAGGCAAAGAACATAAAAGCCTATATAATTATATATTACCTGAAGAAGAACAACCTATATTAATAATAATTCACGCCTATAATATTATTTAACTCATAGGCCTATATAATACCGGTATTATCCTACCTTAAATTGTCCATTTTAATACTTCACTGTAATACTTCACTAGTTCACTGTCCTATTATTACAGAGTCTTGCTTAGTTTATAATAATTTTGTGCTCTGGCGATCACGATGCACCGGCTAACAAATATAAACTTGGTAATAACTAAGTAATATCATTGTTGTGGTGGCGTGTGAAGTGAGGGAAATGTAATCATCGTAATATGAATAATGCGTCTTCCACTGACGACTAACCACGGATCGCATGGGTAACCGTGTTTAATGTTTATTGTATTAATAGAAAACTATTTGAAATTACGACACTGTCAGACGACGTACTAGCCACGGTCGAATTCGGGGTACTAATAATATATATTTTATTATAATATTATTATATAATTCATTGATAACAGTATAAACGCAAAATGTATAACAGCAGCCTGCAGCTGCAGCAGTCAATAATACTATTATTATATTTAGATGTAAAATGTCATTATATTTCAAACGGTCTGTGGACGTCCAATGTAGTTCCAACTAAAAGTGATTAGGATTATATATATATATATTTATATAAAAAATATTTTCTAGTCTGGAAAAATAAAGAAAATCGTGCAATAGTTATTATTTCAAATAATTATAAATTTTGAGGAATATTGAATGGACGTACATGGTTAACATTTTTCATATTTGTATTTAAAGTATAAATGAACAATCCATTTTCTGTAGCTGTACTGTTGGCTGACTCATTTTATTATAACTGACCAAACCTCATGAGGTATTTTATATTATTGATAAAACTATACATTTTATATCTGTTACTACTATAAAAAATGTTTGATCTAAAGCTTTTTAATTATTTAGAACGATGAATTTTAACCATGATCATTGATTACTTTTTTTTATTGTAAATTAATATTACATACATTTACCATCAAAAAAATCTTTAATGAATCACAATTACATTAATATTTAATACTCGAACCACTTCTGCTACATGGTACTCATTAATATTATATGAATATTATTGATAATGTTAATATTAAAAAGGAATTTTTTGGCCAATGTATTTATACTTAACTCAATTTGAAATTAGGAGTTTGTTGTAAAATTGACATTTTTCTTAATTTTTGATTTTGAGTGGTGCAATTTATGTAATGATTTTAAAATGAAGTGTGTTTTTAATTTAAATTAAATTTTTTATGTGTGTTTAAAATTACCTATAATCAACTACCTACTTGTGATCAAAATATTTCTTTGGTTTTCAATTTAAGCATCTTTCCTAGTGGAAAAGTGAATCTAGTTGGTGCTATCGAAAGGTCAAATTTAATATTCTATGTAGCTCCAGGGAAAACCAAAAATTAAATTAAATGTAAAACGTTAATTTTTAAGCCAAAACAGGTTTTAAAAGAATTCATTTTTTAGTATATCTAACTTAAAAAGAACTACCCTAGATCCATCATATACATATTATACACAGTATATATATTGTATTTTTATATGAGTACTAAAATGTGATCCATTAAACTTAACAAAAATTAAGTAAATCTTCAAATTTCAAAAAGGCCTGCCTTAATATTAAGTGTTAAGTAATTTTAAGATAAGTTTATTAAAAATAAATAAATGATTTCATATTATTAATGATTAAATATTTTATTACCCAATGAAGAATCAGCACATTATTTATCATCAGTCACATAAGGTTCAAATCTGTTTGTAAACAAATTCAAACAAGAACTATGATTGATGTATGGTAAAGATGCTTCTGATAAAATAGGACTTGAATTGCCTTTTTCTATTTTTCCCCAAAAAACAATCTGTAAAAGTATAAAACAGTTATAATTTACAATATTATAATTAGGTGGGGTTTAATTTTAATCACTTTTTATGTGAGAGTTGGGGATGTGTATAATTAGTTAAACCATACACACTATGATATGTGATTTTGTTTTCATTCAACTGTAAGTGAACATTTTTTGTAGTAGAAATATTATTTTGATTTTTTACTTCAGCATATTTTCAGATGAGAAAGCAAATTTAGTTGGTATTTTAAAAAAAAAAAAATTGAAAAGTGTACAATAGTTTTGAAAAATGTTGGGAAAACAATAAAAATAGCTAGAGAAGAGTTAGAATCTAAAATAAGCAAAATCTAACCTAACCTTGATAAAATGCATTCATTATTTTTGTTGTAACTAAAGACTGTGGGTATCTAACTCGTATCAAGTTAAATTTTCACTGGATTTTTATGTTACCATTTCCTATATATTGTATCTTTTTGAGCTATTAATAAGTATAAGACAATTTCGACATTTTCTAATTTTATTATTTCTTACAATGTTCTTCATAAGTTCTCCTACCTAAAAAAAATTTCCTTGAAGTTAAATACATTATATGGGTGTTGGAAATTTCACTTAATATTTTTCATGTCGTTTTCTATAAAAAAGAAATTTTCAAAATAATATTTATCGATTTGAATTTTGAACTACTTATTTTTATTTACAATTTTAATATTTTATAGTGTCTTTTCAATAAATGTCAATTAATTTTTTTTTCACGGGTTGTAAAGGTTAAAAAGAAATATAAAGTTAATTGTCATTGCTATAAATGCAGTTTAAAAAAAAAATAAAGACACATGTGCCATTGTTTCATAAGCATTTTAAGTTAAAAATTTTGCAAAATTCATCAAAATATTGATAATTTGCCAATTATATGGTAGTTACAAATGAATACAATTTTCTGTTTTATATCTGAGGATAGAAAATTTAAAACAAGGTATAGCAAAAATAATTCATGCTGTCACTAAAAAATCATATGAACACAATTTTTTTTTTATTCTTATTTTAAGCTCAAATTTAAACAAAATAAAATATTAAAATGAGGAAAAACAATCATAATTATTTTATTGCAATTCAAAAATATTGTTATACCATAGACAGTTCCATCTGACAGACCATCTCCACTTAGGATTATTTTTTGTATACATTGATATTATAATATATTATATTTTTTTTCTCTTTTCTTTTAATATTTGTTATATTGT
>NW_019101854.1:0-450 GCF_001856785.1 Myzus persicae | reverse complement strand
TTATTTTTACTAAATTGTAAACACCGGTCGACTTGTTTCTGGCATACCGCAGAATCGCCTAAATGAATTAGTAATAATTATATATATATTTTAATACTTCTTATTAAACCCTTACCTGACAATAATGAAAATAGCAGCCCTGGTGAGTTATTTCTGTAAATACAGTATGTATTGCATTGATTTGCCCAATTTCATAATCTGTAATAATCATAAGATTTTGGTATTGCAGGGGTATCATATCTTTGATACGTGCAAATAATGCAGTATATATTCCTTCAGACTTTCCATTTAAAAGCGCAGAATGTACCATCACATCCGGCTACTGTTATCTATAACATCATAACACTACTAATAATATAATAATAATAGTTCTCCAAGAAAGAAATCGCTACACCAGGTAAATCCAGAAATGTTCTGAAATTGGGAACTGAAGGTATAGTCCGGTTGGAT
>NW_019101853.1:0-4767 GCF_001856785.1 Myzus persicae | reverse complement strand
ATTATCATAGTACATCAGAACAAACGACCTCTAAACACAAATGTGAAAAGCCTAAAAACAAAATGACGACACTACATTTATTTTATTTATAGCTTTTTACTCTGTATATAATCACCCCAGCAGACAATGATTATAGTTAGTGTTAAATCTCTACATTGTATTCACCAGGACTGTGTGTGTGTTGTCGCTTCACTAACGGTGGTTGTAAATGCAGGCTGATTCGATCGATGTCGATAAACGTTTAACTTCAATTCTATTCTACAATTGAATATCTAACTACCAGCATGAGCAACCTATAGTGAGACCGAATAGCTATTCTATAGGATAACCTTGTGACTCCCGAGTACAAACTAAAAACCCAAAGTAATGTTATGTAATTTATTGAAATTAAAAAAAGGAACATGTATATATGCATAATATATATAGTATACATATGTCATATAAAAGGTAATTACAGTGCCTTTTCAGTAGATTTTGTAAAAAAAATAAAAGATTATTACTACTGGTATACAATAATATACACAAAAATACATAAAGCCAATTATACAATATAGTAGGTACATGAGTTTATTATACATACTATGAGGTATTGTTTTATTTATGTTTATATAAGTTAGTTATCAATTTATCAATTTGATTTAATAATCATAATTAAAGAAATTTACATGACACTAGTATGTGTTATTATTACAGAAACAGAATTTAGAATATAGTTACAGCAGTACCCACAGTATACCTCAAAATAGATATGCAGCTTGTGTAAAAAGAATAGCTATGAATATCAATTAATATATTATGTTTTATTTATCATAATTTTTTTACAATTTTATGGTACAATGCCTTAATTATATTGATTTTTTTATATCGGCATAATAGAGTAAACATTAAATGAAAATTCAATAATAATATCACATAACAGCATTGTGTGTAGGCAGGTTATTCAACTAATGTGTCCAAGGAAAATATTAAAACAAATAAAAGTTATTAAAATTGAATCATTTTAAATTGAGCAGCATTATTGGTTCATAAGTCACAAAATGAAATGTTATATTATTGTATTGTATATAATGAATATTAATGAAAATACAATTTACCAACAACATCTATCACATATACAGAATAACACTTAAGGTAACATTACTGAGATTGATGCAGCTTTAAAATGATTTTGGTTGACTGTTGGACAATGTTAATACCATTTTTATCATAATTATTATCTAACACAATAATGATAGATGGAATGTAATTGAGAAGTCAACAATTAAAATTATAAGTTAAATTCAATTACTTTTCAATTTCATCCCCATTCCAAATTTCCTAGGTAGCTGCGTCATGGCCCTTGTAGACGTATTTATACAAATACATTAGGCTCTTCACAGTAGAGCACACCTCAACGTTTATGTGGGCATCATACTTGACCAGCAAGTATGGGTTGTATGGTACAACAAACTCATTTTCAACAGGATGACCTCTGACGTTGACCACAAGTCCATTGTTCGGTCTACGATAAGTCGGGTAACCACCTTCAGAAATGTATACAGTCTCCTCGTTGTATTCTTTGGGATATTTCTTCGTACAACTGTTGTCCACCATATACGGACTGTTGCGGTCGAGTGGTCCACACGAACCATGAATCATGTGCGATTTCACACTGTCGAGTTGGCGCCTTTCGGATGCAGGGTCAGGCCAGTAGGCACACACAACACTGTCGACGTCTTCAGCAGTTAGTAACTTGCTGTTCTCATCCAAGATGATTAGTATATGTGCGTGTGGGAGACCACGTTTTTGAAACTCAATAGTGTAAACATAAGCATCTATAACAAACAACTTATTAACCGTGATGTCACGCATTAGCTCCTTCAGTTTTGCGTGAAACACCCGTGCAACCAAATCAGGCCTGTTGGTTGAAGGCAACCGGAATGTTATTTACTATCTCTGGCCACCTAGGGTTACACGTAAATGTTATGAATAAGTCCAGCTTTCCGTACTTACGCACAAGGGACATTGCGACGTGGTAACATTGTTTCATGTGCCTAGGACCACCTAGAAACGTCGAAGGCAGAATTGTCCTGCGGCCGACCGGATCGATTTCGTCCAGGCGGAGCTGTTGGTTAATATGGTCCAGAAGGCCTTGATAAGCGTCAACAAAGAGTGCTTTCTGGTTGTCTCGGATGTAACGTAGATCGTTCGCTTCCAACGTACTGATCACATATGTACTGCTGTAACAAAAAACCACCTGCTTGTAATAAACTAAACGTATGGCCTTCATTCCCATTGCTATTGGTTCCTGTGTATCTGATGGCCAAGCGAGAAGGAGCAAACTCTGATAGAGTTCCGAACACGCTCCGATATTCTGAAAGTTGATATTCTTAAGTTGTAATGCCAGCCGATTTCTCCATGTGGTAAGAGCATTGGATACAGCATTGAATCTGCATGAGGTGAGCCAGCTGATATGCTTTGCATCCGGTGATTTGGGTCAACTGGGTTTGAGTCATAGATGACCAGATCGAGATTCCCTGGTGGTAGACCATCTTCACCAACAAAGACAGCTGCTACCTCGTTCACATGAGCAGCTGGTTGATTGTATCGCCGTGGGTCATTGTTCGGGTCGGCGACGATGTGCATGGTCACCCTTTTCGGTTGCAACATTGGATTGGCTGCAGCAGCATCTTGTTCCCTTTGCCATACTTGTCGCATGTTTCTGTAAGAAAATAATATTGTATTATTATTAAAGCCGCATGATGTATCCACATGTGTATACAGTAGAAGGATAAAGAATAAAATATACTATCCATAGGCGAGTGCAATCTGATAAATATTACAGCACAGTATATTTTATGTAATCCGGAAATGTACAGATACTGTTAAAGCCATATTACTAAGCACACATACTGTTAACTATGAAATGCAATTTTGCATAGAAGTATTAAGTATAAATGTCGCTTGGGTGCAATGCACATTGTAATAGGAATGTACACAGAAAAGGTAAAATCAATATATATGTGTATCGTTATATACATGTGGTATATATATATTTATAGTATACTTAATATGAAATTGTAAGGAGCTGTTGGAGTTTAATCTTAACGTTTAAACTTGAAATAGGTCATTTAATGAGTGAGTAGTAATTAAAATGTAGACTATAGATATTTAAACTAAAATTTTGCACTACTTTCTACATGAATGTGTATTCAATGCAATATTAACTTAAGTTATTCGTTACGTCATATAATAATATGTATAAGTGTAATACCTATACTAATGTAATGTGTGTTCAATACACTACAACTTGAAGTAATATTTTGATTTGATTTTACAACTATAGTTTGTTAATGAGTGTGATGCACGCATTTTGCTAGATTATGTATATGTTAATAATTTAAAGTAATATATTTTACTCGAAAGCCACTACAAATGGATTGATTTGCCGTAACAGTCTGTCTAAGTTTGCAAGCAAGTTCTCCAATAGTGGTCGTTCGGGCTCAGATCAGTGGAGAAAGCCGCAAATGCCAGAGTGTTGTTGTACCGGCGGATTTCTTTCCGAAAGTGTTTTGCTACCTGCGAATCATCAACCAACAAACGAATTAATAACTCTGGTGGTGGACCCAAAACACGGTCTCCTGTAACAGCCATTTGACCGTTATTGCAACACGTAGAAAAATGCCCGGTTGAAGTACGCTCGCTTAGAAATGGCGGGCACCACAGTGCCGGCAGACACAGTGCATTTTTTAAGGATTTTTTACTAGGCGACAAAAAAATGTTTACTCAAAATAGATAGTCAATTATAGTAGGTAATAAATTCATGTTTACCCCTCATAATTATTAAAAATAAATCTTGATGTTAGAAGTAAATGGTAGGTAGGTAAAAGTTACAAAAAAGTCATAATTTATTTAAAAGAAGATAATTAATATTATATATAAATAAATAGTAAATTATATAATTTAATATTTTTATAATATAATCACTTTTCTATAAATTGAAAAGAATATTAACAAAAACAAATTATATTTAGACTTTTAAATATCATATACTATTTTTCAAAAAACTTTTTTATGAATGAACGATTTTTATATGTTTCTTGGTCTGGAAGATTGTAACGTCGTTCCTTTTTTCTTAAAAACGTAGCCACTGCTGGTCTAGGATCGAAATTTGCTGTTCCAGTGCTGTTTAGAGCAATATACATCCTACTATTAATTGCATCTCTCGAATAGCAAGACTGTTTATTGGTTTTCAATATAGTGTGGCAGGATACTGCACGTTCTGGTCCACAACTATGTGGTGTTATTGTGGCATATGCTTGTACCACTTTTGCTAAAAAATTCGTTGAGTTGCTTATTTTTAAATAGTAATACAATTTTCCTGTTGGGTCTGTAATGTTAATAGGACACGGAAGTTTATCTGTAGCATATAAACTAATAACTTCGTCACAAAAAGTTGTTACATTTTCATTACCGAAAATACCTTCAATGTCACATCTTATCGCTTTGATTGTATCTTGAGGCGATCGTGCACTTAAAAAATTTGTAAATCGTTCTATAATACTTGATTGATCATCGGAAAGTCTATTACTTAAAAATTCCTTTGCGCTTTTCACTATTTCCGTTCTAACGCTGGTTACACAGCGCTTCGTAGAAACATATACATTCCGAACTTTTCTATGATTCTTAGTACTAATAGTATCATTGTTTATTTCATCACTGTTATCGGATATTTTATCATCTAAAAACTTATTTAGTTCTTCCTCCTTACCTCCAGGATAATAATCA
>NW_019101852.1:3220-3882 GCF_001856785.1 Myzus persicae | reverse complement strand
TAGTGGGCGCGGCTTAAACGTCGCGTGCTTGCGCATCGCGAAAACACCTAACAGCGCGTTCTCTTGGTCGTTGTATGCGTTACGCTTTCGGTGTAGCGTCCTCTTAATACGAAAGGAACCCGAACACGCACGGACTTAAGACTTTTCGGTGAACGCGAATTACATACAAACGGAGCCCAAAAAGGGTAACCCTGTAACGAAGCCAAAATTTTGACGGATTTCGAAAAAATACTAATATTCGATAGAAAACCGCGGTCGCGATAACAGAAACGTGATAGCAGCGGCGGCGGCGAAAAGCCGGCGTTCCGATTGGATCTTCCCTATTCTACATATACATATGGGAAAATCTAATTTTTCGATTGGACGCGCTCAGAAATGACCTAGGGAGTAAAACCTCAACTGCTTAGCGTTTTATAATATAAGAGACTAGCTGTAAGTGAAAATCGGGGGCCCGTTGAGTCGCTGAAAATGGGTACCGATTTTGGAGTCAGTGTCGCAATAATAATAAAAGTTTAAGTCGAAAGTTTGAGGAGGTGATAAGGATAAGTGATAAGGATTAGAGATAAGGTATGGGGCTTTGGCGGGAATGTTAAATGTTTCAGCTTCTAGCAATCCGTCTCGACTGGTGTAAATGGATATTTGAACGGTCTCCTATCGTCTGT
>NW_019101852.1:0-1555 GCF_001856785.1 Myzus persicae | reverse complement strand
ATAACAGAAACGTGATAGCAGCGGCGGCGGCGAAAAGCCGGCGTTCCGATTGGATCTTCCCTATTCTACATATACATATGGGAAAATCTAATTTTTCGATTGGACGCGCTCAGAAATGACCTAGGGAGTAAAACCTCAACTGCTTAGCGTTTTATAATATAAGAGACTAGCTGTAAGTGAAAATCGGGGGCCCGTTGAGTCGCTGAAAATGGGTACCGATTTTGGAGTCAGTGTCGCAATAATAATAAAAGTTTAAGTCGAAAGTTTGAGGAGGTGATAAGGATAAGTGATAAGGATTAGAGATAAGGTATGGGGCTTTGGCGGGAATGTTAAATGTTTCAGCTTCTAGCAATCCGTCTCGACTGGTGTAAATGGATATTTGAACGGTCTCCTGTCGTCTGTAAGTTGCTTTTTCGTTTGTTAAAATGTATGAAAAAGTGTAGATCGATCGTCTAGATATAAGTCATCAGTCGTGGTGTAAGTCGATAACTGACAGATCAATTCACCAAAGACGTATTTAATTCGTACTGCCATCGATGTAGATGTTCAAAAGTGTAGAACCGATTGTCGTATTGGATTGTCTAGCAATCAGTCATCACCGCTGTGTGTACTTATACCTAAGCCAAATAGGCAGGCAATTCGACTGCGTCGGATAGCAAACATTATGCGAACCCTATAGGATCCGGTTTTCCTGACATCATTAGTGGCTTAGGTGAGTGAAGAGTGTAAAATATAGTTTCTAATGCACCTATGAGACTCGCTGGGAGTTTGTACCGATTTTGACGGTCTAGTCATTGCTTTTATAGAAGTCTCACCTGATATAGGCAGACTACGACGGTTGTTTGAAACTCAAAAGCTTATGTAGTTATTAATATCGACGTCACTGATAATAATTTGTGAATAGGTTTAGGGCGTTAGCGGTGTCTTTCTAAGGTGGGAATGCTGAGTTTGAGTCTCTAACTATCACTCATCACTGGTTTATGTCGATAGCTGACTTGCACCTTAACCCCATAGATGGCGGACATTATGAAAACCCAATAGATAAATAGCTTTGTAGCAATATAAAACCACCTTTACTCACTCACTTCATTATAGAAGTGTTGTGTATACTATATGCCAGGGATGGCAAATCCATGGCATGCGTGACCGAAGTGGCATAAGAAAAGATTTCGAGGGATATTAAATCAAATTATTTTTTCTAGAATATACTTTATACATTATATTATGTAATATTACATAATATTATAAAAATAATATATATATATATATATATTTACTGTATGATCATGGCAATATTTAATATACATATATGTATATTATCTTTTATTAGGTAATTTTATTTCTGAACGGTTTTGTTTGTAAGATAGCATGCATATAATATCATAATGATTAAATAATAATTATCAAAAAAATATAAATGTATCTTGAAATCAGACCAGGTATTTATTTCGTCAGGCAGTCGACACTTCGACAGCCTTCCTTTTGTTCGTAGTAGTTATCATTTATTATTTACTATGCAGTATCCACGCTCTACGTCAAATCAATATAATGCATT
>NW_019101851.1:0-4781 GCF_001856785.1 Myzus persicae | reverse complement strand
TTTTTTTCGCCAAAGCGCAAAGCCCTTTTTTATGTCTACCAGTCTATGTTGATTCTTGAGTTAATAAATAAAAAAAAACAAATTTATTATTGTCGACAATTTAAGTTTCTGCTCCTAACCTCCAAACTTTTTTCCAGTTGAGTGTAAATACTTAAATTGCCGCAATAATATGGGCATTATAGATAATGAGACAATTCAATACCTACACTATAGTACCTGTACCATAAACTATATCAGTTGTCAGTCGGTACAACACCATACAACAAGACTACTTCTAATACCTCATTTACATTCAGCCCATTTTCGTGGCAGTAAGCAGGGAAGTGGACATGGAAGTGGGCAGCACGAGTATGTGAACACGTCACTCGCGCTGATCATGCTCCTCGCATTGTCGCTGCCCGTCGCTGCCGTCAAGAGCGGTAAATTGAGCAGTACGAGCAGCAGGTTAACCGGCAGCGCGAGTGCGATTGCGTATTTACATTCTGCTCGATCGATTACCGCCTTTGCATTATCAGCATTATGCATATCAATAACTAAAAAATAATAATAAAAAAACGTGCGTACCTGTTTAATAAACGACTTTCACGTACTTTTCTACTTTCGTGCGTGTGTACATTGACTAACGACATTAAGATGGAGGATGCTGAAATAATTGTAGCCTCGGCACTCTGTCTGCTGAGTTTAAATAACTATGTGAGCATATTACAACATTTAAGAAATAACAATGAAAATAGACACCGTCGTCGTCAGAGAAGATGGTGGATGATATCAATTCATCGTAATAGAACACTGTGAGTACTTGTTGTACTATTGCTAATTTTTTAACCTGTGAAAATATAAAAAAAACGGAGAAGAAGACATATAGCTAAGCACCTCACCCAAATACCCAACAACAATTTTTATCTATTTATTATTTAATATGATCAATTTTTATAATTTTTTTAATTTAGCACCATCCATTACGTGTCCCACTTACCCAATTTTTTAAATTATTTTTTGTTTTTATAGAAATATTATGGATAGTTTTTTCAATGAGATGACTAGTGAGGAATCTGGTGAGTTCACCAATTTTTGCAGAATGTCACTTGCAGACTTCGAATTTCTTCTGGCCAAAATTGAACCAATGATCAAAAAACAAACGAGACTGAGAATACCTATACCATCGAAAATACGATTGGCAATTACCTTACAGTATTTAGCAACAGGGGACAGCTATAGAAGTCTTCACTAATTATTCAAAGTTTCGACACCAGCCATTTCATTAGGTACTTAATTCAACCATTTTTCGGTTTAAAATACTAATTTGTATTTGTAATATTGTTATAAATAAAAGTAACAATATTTAGCACTATGTTACATTCAGTCTCTTACAGTAGTAGTATAATTTTTTGATTAAGCATTAATGCTGATGAATAATAATAAACTTCACTAGTTTCTCTACATATAATTCTAATTAAATAGATCTTTAAATTAAAAAAAAAAAATGATTATCATTTTTGTAGTCTTATATCAATTTTTGTTATATTTTTTTGATGAAACTTTACCATATTAAAATTTAAACATTTATCTAAATGAGTGTTTATTTTTTTAGAGATTGGATTGATTGATTGGAATGATAGTATGGTTTTCAAAAACGATCCCGCTTACTTTGTACAGATTTCTCATTTTACTCCAGAAGTCAAAAATTTAATTTTAGAGCTTGGTCCCTGTCAACCCGTTGGTGAAGATTTGCCTAAAAAAATGTTTCCTAAAGATATAACGAAGGACAAAAGAAGCTTTAAAGAAACATTTTATTTTAGAATTTTACCATTTTCAATTAAATTAGTAGGTTCCATGACTCCTTGCGATACGTTCCTTGACAGCGGTGACACATCACTGGAGATGGAGTAGAATTTTGGTAGTATGGAGATGGTGTTGACGAATAATATGAGTAGGCGCTTGATGGTTGTTCGTCAGGGTAGGGATTATCCAAAAGAAAGACGTCTATTTTGTACATGAGTTGGTCTCGCATTCTTTCCGGATATTTTCTTAACTTTTTAGCTAAAAGTTTTGCGTATACATCGCACTCATCTTCATCTTCCTTCTTTCTTTTTAATACATAGTTCAAAGTATCAAAACTTTCATTAATTTTTTTTTGAGCATCGTCTAAATAGTGGTCCGTATTGATAGGTCTTCTCTTCGAAGCATTGATTCTGCAGGTTGGTGTATTAGTTGTCTTTGGATTTTCTTTGGATGGTGGTGGGGCAGTAATTTTATCACTGGACGGAATCGACAATGTTGACGGAGGTGGCATCAATATTTCACTTTCTAAGGTCTAAAAAATTATTATTGATAATTATTAAATAATATTTAATAATTTTCAAAAAGTTGGTTTAGTAGAAGTCCTATTTTATTTAGGGTGTTATGACACGTGTTTAATATTTGCAATCAGAATTAAGAAATCTGCATTCAATGAAATAATGAATTTAGATAAAAATCCGCGACCTAATTATATTATCATTTTCATTTGATAATCAAATTTTCAATATAATACAGTATAATATATGTATAATAATCACGAAATAGGTATACATAGTGATATAGACTGACTCAATATTTTTTATTTCAGTTACCACAAACACCACAGGAATGGTTAATCATTGAAGAGGGTTTTAGAAGAAAGTTTCCCCATTGTGTTGGGGCTATAGATGGAAAACACATCGTAGTGCAATGTCCAGCCCACAGTGGTTCCGAATTTTATAATTATAAGGGTACATTAGTATCGTACTAATGGCTTTGGTTGATAGCGATTATCGTTTTATTTTTGCCGATATCGTTGGCCAGGGACGCATTAGTGATGGAGGAATTTTGAAAAACACTTTACTTTGGCAAAAAATTGACTCCGATATTATTAATTTACCACCAGATACTCCGTTACCAGGAAGACAAATGAATGTGCCTCATGTATTTCTTGGTGATGGTGCTTTCGCATTACATAAACATGTTATGAAACCTTTTCCTGGTAACCACGATATTGACACGGCTGAACGTACTTTCAATCAAAAACTTTCAAATACTCGCGTTATTGTTGAAAATGTTTTTGGGGTGCTGACATCTGTTTACCGAATTTTTAAGAAACCAATAGAAATCAATATAAATAATGTACCAATTATTACTAAGACTTGTATTTTGCTGCATATTTTTTTGAGAAAAAGTGAATCCTCTCGGAACATTTACACACCTCCGGGAACTTTTGATTACATTACAATGGACGGACAACTTGTTAATGGTACTTGGAGACAAGACCACACCGAATCTTCAGGAATAAGGACAATACCAAATGTGGCTAGACGAACGTCAAGCAATATATCGGAAATTCGATCAGAATTTGCTAATTATTTACATAATTTAAATTAAGTAGGTAATTACTATGTATGAAAAATTACGCACTTATTTTTTGCATTTATGTACTTCACATAATTTGTACTTTTATGTTATTGGTGTAAAATTAATAATATTTTATCTGTATAGTATAATATTAAAATATAATAATATTTTATCACTTATATGTTTACTAAAATAAATATATTTTTACTCACCTCGTCTTCCGTATTTATCGTTTCAACGACTTCAAAATTCGTCCCCAAAAATCTCCCCATAAAATCATACGCAAACCATATTGGCTGAAATACGTCGTCAGTACCCGCTCCAGATCTAATTGACGCTTTTTTTTTTAGTAGAGGCCTAAATGTAGCCATAAGTGACTTTTTTTTAGCTTTTAATTCTTCAATAGGAATATTATTCATGTCCAAACTAATTCTCTTCCATGCATCATGCACTTTATGTTTTAATTTATGGTTTTTATCTTTAGTATCCCACATAGCGCTTTCAGCCTCATACAATTTTAGGAATTTTATTGTTGTTGCATTGCTCCAATCACCTTGCATATTGAAATTCAAACAGACCATTTGAGTAATAAATTAAAAAAAATTTAAAAAAGTTAAATTTAAGTACGTAAGCATAGTTTTTTCTTCTCACGCGTTTGGCGATAACCGATTTACTTATCGAGCAGAATGTAAACACTCAATCGCGCTCGCGCTGCCGGTTGGGTTGCTGCTAGCGCTGCACAATTAGCAGAGCAATGTAAACACTCACTGCCACGATGCTGCCGCTGAAGTATTTTGGGAATTAAATACAGCAGTGCGATAAGCAGCGGCAATGGCTGAATGTAAATCGGGTATAACAATTACCTATATAATATAGTAATTTTAAAATGTCTTTAAAATATGTAAAAAAGTGAAAGAGGTTCAAATATATTAGTTGATGAAGGTTTCATGTACCATTTCAAAAAAATGGAGTACAAAAGAAAATATGGAGATGAGTACGTTTTAAAAATAAATGCCGAGGCCGCGTTCATGTTATTGGTGATATCGATAATGAGAAAATTTCAAAAAAAATTGACCATAACCATGTTCCTGATATTACTCAAATAGAAGTTAAAACTGCAATAAATGAGATGAAATTAAATGCAAAATGTACATCTAATTCCACGCATTCAGTCATTGGAACACTTGCTTCTCAGGTACATACTACAGGGTGATTCTTTTATCAAACAACACTCATTATTTAAAAAAGTATTGACTTTTTTCAAAAAAATTTTTTTCCAAAATTGTAGATTTACGCTGTTCTAGAATTTTATATTTTTTTTATATTTTTCACCCTTATATTAATTAGGCAAACTACTATCAACTTTTGATTTTCAAATGGTAACCTATACTTATAATTTCATAAACTAATAAAGC
>NW_019101850.1:2896-4037 GCF_001856785.1 Myzus persicae | reverse complement strand
TTCTCTGACATTTTCTCGCCCACCTACAAACGCGACTTTTATAGTTTCGACTACTCAGTCTCCGAAATCGGTACCCACTTTCAGCTAACATGGGGGGGTCTGGGGGTCTCCCCCAGCGACGCTCGAAGAGCTAGTCTTATACTATAAAACGTGAACCCGAGGGCGCCCTCTCGCGTACTAATTTCGCATCTACTTAAGGGAGACCAATGAAAACGCTCCGTTTCCCCGCCGTTAGTAATCGCCGTTTCTTATCACCGTCACTGCTATCACTACTACTGTATTTGAGATTTTATTTGAGATTCTTCGAGTTTTACCCCCCTCGGGGGCCTCGGGTCGCTCCGTTTGCGTCTTATTCGCGTTCCCCGGTAGATTTACAGCCGGCGCGCTGTCCTACTTTTTCAAAAACCGAGTCCCCCGTCCGACGAGGCCGTCGCCGATGCCGCGGCGGCGTCGTCGCGATTTCCGCGGTTTTTGCGACTTTTTCCCGCACAGGGTCGCGTTTCGGACTTTTCACCTCCCCGCCGAATACGTATTCGCGTTCCCCGCTAAATTTATAGTCGTTTCAAAAACGAGTCCCGGGGACGAGTGGCGACGCGGAAACGAGAGTAGGTACATTATAGGTATCTCTATATACGGGCATAAATACTTTTTGAGTTCAATTTTTTTCGTGAATCTCGCCGATTTGAACGTCCGAAGCCGGTTGAGACGGTCGTCCGCTTCCCCACGCGGTCGATCCCCCCGCTCGGACACCCTTCGGGGAACGCAGACGCCGTTTCGGGTGGACGGCGACGCGGCTTAAGAGTCGTAGATTTGACTCCGGTTGTCATCTCGATAGGCCGTTAGGTAGGTGTAGGCCTGTGACAAACAACTCGTTGTCGTGGGTTCGAACCCGTCCCTCGGCGATGTCGATAATTTGCGGCGGCCGTGTTAATTCGAAATTTTTTTTTCGTCTTTTCGCTATCGGTTCCGTCTTATCATATTTAACGAATTTGCTCCGATTTTTTTTCAAAATTCGAGTTTATTATCGTGGACTTCCCCGTCCAAGACTTATTCGCGTTACCTTAACAGGTAGTATTTACATGTATAAATATTTAATTATGCAGTTTATTATTATGACTATACTAATTAAACTATTTAATAA
>NW_019101850.1:0-2557 GCF_001856785.1 Myzus persicae | reverse complement strand
TATATAGGTAAAACAATGTAGGTATAAAAATATATAATAACATAATGAAGTGTATATAAAATATGCAATATAATAAATATAAAAAAATAAATATATATATATATAGAAATATAGAAATATAGAAATATAGAAATATATAGCTAGGTATACAAATGTATATATGTACCAAATATATTATTTAGATATAATAATAGAATACCTATAAAGAAATATAAATTATATAGGTAAAACAATGTAGGTATAAAAATATATAATAACATAATGAAGTGTAGGTATATAAAATATGCAATATAATAAATATAGAAAAAAAAATATATATAGAAATATAGAAATATATAGGTACCTAGCTAGGTATACAAATGTATATAGTTACCAAATATATTATTTAAATATAATAATAGAATACCAACGTAATATATTTATCTATTCTGCATGTGTATTATTTTCTAAATCAAAAATTAGTTGATTTAAATTGGGGTGTGATTTATCAAATTTAGTTTTAATATTATACAAATATTTTTGTATAAATTGCCATACAGCACATGATTCAATTGGGTACTCTAAATTAAATAAATGTATAATCTTAAAGCACACATCTATTGCCCGTAGTATAGTGAAAACTTTATATTTAATTGTATCAAAATATACAATAATCTCTTTCGGTTGAAGTGGAGTACCAACAACCAAAATAAAGGGCTGAATTGGCAATTTCAGACTATATCGGTTTGCTATGAATTCTTCAGCCAGGGTTACAGTATTACAAAATACCAAAAAAGTATTTTGTTAATCTTTAATAGAAAATTTTACAATATTTTTCTTTCCTTTATCATCCATAGTAACTTTTTTGGAAGTTGGCACAAATAACGAATGGAGTAAATAAAATGTAACTGCTTGTTTAGCATCTGAAAATACACAATGTGATTAGTTAGATACCTACCAACTAATATTATACAAAATTACAAGAAATAACCTTATAAGGATATTTATAGATATAATTTTAAATTAATAATTATTATGAATTACTTTCACATGGGTTTTCCATCTCAATAAGACTCTCTAATAGTTTACGGGAGTTCATATCTTTAATTTTTGTTGTTAAAACATTAAATATTTTTAATAATTGTACTTCATAATTGCCTAGTACATTGAATGAAGTTGGGTGAAGAACATTAAAATCAATATCAATCTGAAAAGTAAATTGGGAGTTAGATAATAAATATTTTACATAGCTATATAAATATAGGTATCAGATGCAAGGCAAGAATAGTCCTCACATAGATTTATTAATAATATGACATATTGTGTTTGGTTGGTATATTCATATTAAGATTTGTATGTATTAAAAAAGTACTTTTTTTTATGCAATATGCACTCATAATGCAATACATTTTATGTATAGTGGCAATTCTCTAACCATGCTCACAAATAATACAAAAAAAAAATTCAAGAATATGGTCCTAGTATATTTAAAAATTCCAAAAATCAGAATTTCAATAAATTAATTATTAAATGAAAAAAATTCTATGTGGGCATGCTTGAAGGAGAATCACCCCATATTATATTACTTTCATTTTTATTTGTTTTATCAAGTTGTATTATAGTTTTAATCGTATAGATAAAATAATATACCCTGTCTGGCTTTATATGATATACTCAGTAACTTTATATACAAATAGGCAATACCTATTTACCTATATAAGTAAAGAGTAAGGCACGTATGGTATGTATATAAACCTCAGACAAAATTCATAAAAATTGAGTCAGAGATCTTATAAAATATTAAAAATGTAGTTATAAATTATAATAGAAGTGCATAAAAACAGCTTATTGTTATTATGAGCATGGATGATTTCTGCAAAAAAACAAGATTTAATACAAAAACTATGTATTTGAATTTTTAATACATGGTTTTGTTACTTCTGTAGCTTTTATTGAATCTTTAGAATGTCCAACAAGCACGAGCAATCTATTTGGTTTATGTTATTATTGTATCTATGTAACATGTTAGTTGTTAAGCCTCAACAAACCTAGGTATATTTTATATTAGTTATCAACTAAAAGTGTAGATAGTAATTATGAGTACCTGCATGTAGCCTACAATAGTATGTAAATCAAGGTTTATACATTATTATTGTAAAATGATATGTATAATAATAATTATACATGCGGTATAACAAACTATTCAAATTTGTGTAGATATGCATGTTTCTCTAAAACAACTAACACAATAATTTTATTAACCTAATCCATCCATATTATATATTATAAATAGTAAAATTAACTTCTTAGTTATTACCAACTTATATTGCTCTATAATGATTTACTTATGTTGAGATAGCCAAGGTAAGAGGGACCACACACGAATATATTATTAAGACAGTATTGCACACGGCATACGTGGCATGATATATTAATTACTATTAATAAGTGTCACAAGGAAAAGTTGATAAAAGAACTGTTGCGAATACTTAAGTGGGACCACCTTGTGAAAGGCCATGTAATCTGACTGTTTGTCTAGTATATAAGGGCTCTCCATCAGAGAGACCAGACACATTAT
>NW_019101849.1:3964-4805 GCF_001856785.1 Myzus persicae | reverse complement strand
TGTTCCTCGCGTAATAATTTATTAAACATTCCTTCTAATAATTTATTGAAATCGGAGGAACTACACGCAAGTATGTTAGTAGTTTTGAATGCTACATCTTGTACTTCTCCTGTAACTAATCTTTCGTATACACTATCTACATGAAGGTTAAATTTTATAGATGTTTGCAGACATGATTGTTTCAACTTAAAATTTAATTTATCTACAGTAAAGTCAAAAAAAAGCTGATAATCTATAAATTCTAAAATATTCTTAATGATGAAAGTTTTAGAACATTTCTTAAATCTTTCAATTTTAAATAATCCTTCGTCAGTAGATGACAACCGCCGTTTGTTTGTCACCGTTTTTCTTCTCATGATGTAACTGTAAATAGATTTTTCAAAAAAAAAAAAATGAAACTGAAACTGAAATTGTTATGATAAATATTTATTCTTATTTCATATACATTGTTTTAAAAAAAAAAAAATAAAAAAATATATAGATAATAATAATAGTGATAATAAGAGAAGCATCATTAATTAAAAAAAAAAATCAATTTTAAATGATTAACAATTAATGTTGTCCATTATATCTTTTCTTTTATTGTATAGATATGATAACTGTTTTCGAATACTCAATTCGCACTTTTCAAAAATATATTTTAAATATTCGAATTCATCAATTAATTTTTTTTTTTCGATTAATAATACTTCTCTTTTCGCTTTTAAATTTGTTTTTTTTATTTTTTCCCTAATTTCATACATTTTATTATAAAAAATTTTTGTTGTCTTGGTCATATCTTGGTCGTTATCGAACCCCTGCTTTTGAATTGTAATTATTTCTTGCATGATCACATGTACTG
>NW_019101849.1:0-3845 GCF_001856785.1 Myzus persicae | reverse complement strand
AATAAAAATATTAATTTTAATGTTTACATATTATCTATAAAACATTAAATTGTGATAGCAAGGATTGTTTATAGTAATTTGATAAATAAAACATTTTATAATAGGTAGTAGATTCAGTTATTATGTGACACAGTATGAAATAATTAAAAAATAAATTTAAACTGTTATTGGAAACCAAATTAATTTAGTTAATTTAAATTTAGTAATTTAAATAATTTTTTTTAGATATTTAGCGACGGGGGATTCTCTACAGACAATTTCTTTCAGTTACCGTTTGGGACATAGCACAGTACAAGCAATTGTAAACGATACTTGTAAGATTATATGTGACAATCTGTTGGCTGAAATGATGCCTAATCCAACGGAAGATATGTGGAAATCTATTGCCAATGACTACAATAGAATTTGGAACTTCCCGAATTACGTAGGCGCTTTGGATGGCAAGCATGTTAACATTCAAGCACCTCCAAATAGTGGATCGTTGTACTTTAATTACAAGAAGACGTTCTCAGTCGTCTTAATGGCTCTTGTTGATGCTAAGTACAATTTTATTGCAGTTGATGTTGGTGCATACGGCAAAAGTAGCGATGGTGGAATTTTTACACATTCTAATTTAGGTAAAGCTATTGAGCAAGATAAACTACGAATACCACGAAGTGTAAAGTTACCTAGCACATCTATTGAAGTTCCATACGTCATTGTTGGAGACGAAGCATTCCCCTTAAAAACATATTTACACACGACAAGATTTGGATGTTTCTAAACGTATTTTCAATTACCGCTTAAGCCGTGCTAGAAGAGTGGTTGAAAATACATTTGGAATATTATCTCAACAATTTAGAATTTACAATAGGAGGATTCAAGCTTTGCCGAAAAATGTAGATAGCATAATACTGGCTACCTGTGTATTGCATAACTTTATTAAAAAATACGATACTAACACCTACAATTACGAAAGGAATGAAACTTACAGTAATGGACCTAATGATAGAGGACTAGAAAACTTACCTATGCAAGGTGGTAATGCTACAAAGGATGCCTTCCATGTGAGAGAAAAATTCAAGGATTATTTTAATTCAGAGGTTGGATCTGTATCGTGGCAAGAAGGAATAGTTTAGAATTAATTAAATCGAATCTAATTATTTTAGTAGGTATGATATATTGTAAAAAAAATAAAATAAAAGTTTTTTTATTTACTGAAAAGCGCTATTATCAACTATATTTTAATAAATTAAATAACTTTTATCATAATAATATTATACATCATATAGAAAAAAAATTAAATACACAATTTATATTTACACAATTGTATTAATCCTGAAGACTGTGCATTGTTGATGTTATATTTAAAATAAAATTATTTTGATTGGGTTTTATTAATATTTATATTTGTCAAATATTTGGTATAGCCAGTTAATTTAACGTTTATAAAATACCCATGTGTAGATTAAAATAATAATATGTCGATGCGTAGATTCAAGATTGTTTGTCAGTTCGCAGTCCAGTCGTCATAATATAATATGGTTTCAGGTTTACATATATTATTCGTATACATTGCACACTATACAACCAATTTAAATATAAATAATATAATATAAATAAAATTCTAAATGTATAGGTATTGTATTGTTATAGGTATATTATAGCCTATAGGTTTCATGAAGAGGATGCGACTTATATAATATAAACATTTTTTTTTTAAATATAACTTACCATCTGATTTCAATTGTTCTGCAATTTTACTCCAAATTTCGTTTTTATATGAAGTGTCCATATATTTTGAATTTGATAGGTCGTACAGCACTTCGTACTGTCGAACAAATTCGATGAGATGTTCGACATCCATTTCACCTACAATTGTCGTCCGTCAAAACAAAAAATATCGTTGGCGAGAATTCAAAAGTTCTCGGATCTGTGACTGAACGGACACTGACGGATCGGATTCGGATAGAAAACTGATGAGTGTGGATGACGCGATCTGAATTTAGCGAAACGTTATTTTCTATGACTGAGACTGACCCGAAATCTCGGAACTGAACCGTCTCATGACTGATATGTGTGAATCGACCTTAAGGGCATTTGGTTGATAGCGATCATTTTAGCTAACGCTTGATGAATTTCTTCTGTTCTTTCTGAACTACAAATTCGGTTTTTTCCAAAGTTCTTGTCAATATATGTTCTACGTCGTTTACGGGGCGGTTCACGAAATTCTGATGATGAGGATAAACAAGCGGTATTTAATAAACTAGTTGATGATGACGATGAACACTGTGTTACTCCATCAACTATACTACACTCTTCACTTCATGAAGATTATCATCACTAGGAAATAAATTAAAGTATAACAGTAATAACAATTACATAAATCAATTTTATAGGTATAGTAATTGAATGATACGATTAATATAATATATTATGTAGATATGGCGCATTATAAATAATATTGTAATTTATATATATAATTTACAATTATTATTAATTATTATTGTTACGACTGATCGAATGTGTGTGTCGTATTAGAAAAATATAAACCATATAATAATGTTACATGTGTTTATAAAACCAAATAACAAAACAAAACTCTCAACTTCGAGTTACTATTATTTAGTTTATTATTTTGTTTACTATTATAAATTTATAAATTTCACCACTATGCGATAATACGTTAACACGAATATTTTATATAAAATTAAGCTTTTCAAGATAACCCAATTTTTAATTAATTAATTAATTTTATTTTATAATTGTGTAATTAAAGCTATTCAAATTTTCAATCCCGTCCATTTTTTATTTGAATTATTATAAATGAATTGCATTTATACATACCTTTGATTTTGCGTGTTTTTGCTTATATTGTGTATGAGTTTTAAATGTCTGCCAAATGATCCCGTTGATCCACCAGCACAACAAAACACTTTATTTGAACTATCGTCACACAGATCACAAGCAGCTTTATCGCCTTGGCGTTTACCGTATTGCCATACCCAACTTTTAGATCGATAACTCATTTTCTTTGGAAAATGTAATATGTATAATACAAAATAAATATCAAGACCTACACTTCACGTGACACGTATAGTAAAAGTGAACACAGGAAAATAAAGTCCAGTATGGACTATGGAGAAATTTTAAAATCACCAAAAATATTTAGATAAAAAGCATACATACTACATAGGTAGTAGGTACGTAAATGTAATGCAATAAAATTGGCGATAAGATAACATTGCGAATATTTATTTTTCAACCTTAAAACCAGTTTTACTTTTAATATTACTCTCTTTTACGTATATTATTATACTTATAGCTTATAGTGTTTATGCCTATATAACATTATACGATAAACGAATGCATCATACTAATTTTTAAGCATAACTAATAACTATAAAAATAACTTATAATAAATGAGTATTAATATAATGAACCTGTTGTGCTATTTAATCGTATAAAGACTCGTATAAAGAGTTAGGCAAAGTTAGCAAAAAAAATATTTATATTAAAGTATATCTGAATTCTGAATTAATATACAATATATGCACGGGTATACACGGGTATTATACACGGATATTAAATACACGGGCTTTAATATATTTTTTACCCGGGTACCCGGGCTCCGTGTGCCCGTGTATCTAATACCCGTTCACAACCGCGACCCCTACATGAAATCTTTTATAGAAGTTGGTGGCTGTTTCTTGGACAGTTTTGATTTGGAGGTCATCGTGTAGTAATTTATTCGTTACGTACCATGGAGCTTTGGCAATGATACGTAAAATAATGTTTACGTTTTAAATGTTCATTCATATTTTTATAACAATATTTGTGTACTGTAATAAAAATAATATCGTATT
>NW_019101848.1:0-4833 GCF_001856785.1 Myzus persicae | reverse complement strand
ATAGACGTACATTTGCCGGACCATTTGTCATCCATAGATTGATTAATTTTTTCATGACTCCTAAACAAGCTAAGTGCATGTAGTCAAGCGAAAATAATTCCGTTACATTTATATTGGGTATTAACACGATAGATGAAATTATAGGTGAAACATGGTGCTCTTCATTATTCATTGACACATAATCATCATGACTTCTTTTTTGATTACCAATGGCATTATATGGAAAGCAAACTCTGTTTTCAATATATTCACCTTCATGTGTACATCTAGTACATGAAAAAAATCCCGAGTGTCCTTTTACACGTAATAAAAAGCTTTTTGCCGGTACATCACAGCACATAACTTCAATAGTTACCTTTTTTATCTTGTTGTCGATAGTAATACCATTAGTGGTTAATTCTAGGGCTTCAGTAATGAAATCATAAAGAAAATCATTACTATCTAGAGGTTTTTGATATCCGTAATATATTCCTATAGGAAATACATAGCTACGGTAAGGCATAATATAAGCTAAAATTGGCCATAATTGACCAGAACTACTTTTGCTAATTGGCAATCCGTCTACTCCGACAGCAATCTTAATGTGATCACTTAATGGTAATACCAATGAATACTTTATAATACCTTTTTTAAGGCCAAAATGATAATAATTGCCTGGTTTTACTTCTCTAATATTTACAACTTTTGATGATCCACTTTTCAAAAGTGTACGGCAATCTTTTGGTAAAAATGTTAAAGGTGTTTCAAATTTCAAAATTGTCAGTAGTTTGTTAACAGTATTTTGAGGAACATTATAATTAACTGCCCATTCACCTAAGGATTGCTTAATACTCTCTTCTTTACTATTTTCGTGTGTGTTGCTATTGCCATCTATCAGGTTATTATTGACTACATTATACGACAATTCAGGTGATAACAAATGTAATTGTGTATGGAAAGTATTTAATGAACTGTCAGCATTTTCTACATTAATTTGAAAAAGAGAATTTAAGTTTTGGTCATCATGATCAATCGGTATTTCAGGAGAAAATGGTTTTATTGCACAGTAAATATCAGGTTCTGTTTCCAAATCATCATTAGACCAATCACCTAAAAGTTCTAGTTCATTTTGAATTTTTCTTCGTTTGGTTCTATAATTACTGGATGTTTTTTTCATATTGTTCATAATATTACCTTAAATAATATATTTTACTCTTTATTCACAGTTGTTTATAGGTGTAATAGTATATAATATAGACATACAGCCTAAATAACACATATATGTATAATAATTAATATTTAATGCATAGGCAAAGAACCATTTGTCTTATATTTATCACTAAATTATATGTACAGGGTATTCAAAAAGTTTGGAAATGCTAAAATAGGATGCTACATCCGCATGTATTGTATCCGTCTTTCGAACATACTAACTACAAGTTAATAAATTTGAGTTCAGTAAAACCAATTTTGTGTTGTCAGCTTTAATATTACAGTAAAGTTACCTATTACCAAAATATATTAAGATTATAATATTATCCAAGGCATCTCATGGGCCTTTATTTTAATTTTAAATGAAAATGAGTTATAACAAAGTACAAAATTAAAACTTTATAATACTCATAGTTCGCTTTAAAATGAAAATATCATTTTAAGCCCAGGATATGTCTTAGATAATTGTCAGGTACCAATTATTAGTCCAATGATCATTTCCAAAATTGTTGAACACTAGTATATACACTATACAGCTGTATATCCCTAACAACATATTAGGTAACATTATGTAGAAATGAAACATTATATTTATATTAAGTATAATAAGTACCTAAATGCTAACTAATAATATTACTTATTGATGATTAATTAAAGTATAAATGGAGATATCTTTATAATAATCTGCATATATTATTATATACATAATCATACCTACCTATATATATTAAATCATGATAATTAATTTTAAAAAAATCAAGAACCTACCTACATAAATAAAAAAAATACAATCATAATCACATTTGTCCAAATGGTAATAGGAATCTACTTTAACAAAAAAACCCGTTTAATGCTTAAATACTAAAATAATGAAATGGTTCATGAGAACTCTTTCCTCTCAGCTGTAGGACAAAAGATGTAATAATATTTATGAAGGCAGATGCCAGAATCTTACAACTGAAATTGTAGCTGGTATACTTGTCAAATAAGTCAGTCAATATGTATTATAGAAAGTATAACAACAAATGTTAGGAAAATAAACAATATAGGCAATAATGACAAATTATGTGATTTGTTCGACGACATGTTAATTACTATATTGTACGTATTAACCATGAACTAAGAAGATTTTCTTATTTCATGGTATTAACCAATGCTAAATCAGGTAATAAGTATACTTAGGTACACCTGCAGTTGTGGATTAATAATATATTGGTATTTAATATTTGCACGAATACATACCTGTATGCTGTAAGTACAGAAAAGTACACTGAACACAACTACACGAATACACGAGTTGTAAGTCACTTGAAAGTCCAAATTATTGCAGTAGGTAGGTGACCTGGTGACTGTAATGTAATATAATAATAAAATATAAAGTACGAACTACATGCTTTACTGCTTTAGATCATTACAAAATATTACAAGAAATAATGACATTTTAAGGTTAAAGTAAGTTATTCTTTACCATGGGAACACTAGTAAATTGTAAACACTAAACAACATCACTACTATGATCGATCATCGATGTCTATTAATAAATTATAAAATAACATCAATTCCATTTCAAAATAATATGATAACAATCGTATATACCCGCCGCGAAAAAACAACTTCCTCCACCGCACCGCTTGTTAACAGATGTTTCGGGGAACCAATCAAAACGCGAAACAGACGCAAAACTGTGATGATTTTATTCCGCGGCGGGTATAGAGTGATACGAAACAATACGAAACGTTTCGTAACGGTTTTTCGCTGAAATGTTTTTCGGCGAAGATTGTTATTATATAATACATTGGACTAAGATTATAATATATCAATATAATAGTATAATAAATAATAATATACAATGGATGGAGCCACAACTCAATACTTTTATATACATGTTAGTGACAAGTCTCCAGTTATGTAACCTACAATGCGAATGCGCTAGCAACTAGTCGCATATTTTTCCCAATTATGTGATATTATATAATAGAACATAATAATAAATGTTAACTAATAAGATCATCAATGATCATATTATTTTGTTTTTAAGCATCGAATTCCAATTTTCCAACTTAATAAAAATTTTGGATTGACGTTAGTTGTTTTAAGCATGAGGTATAAATATACCTAATATATAGGTAATAAATAATAAGTTTATTATATCAAGGTTTAAGAATAAAAATAAAAATAATTATATTATTTATATAATATATGATCTATGTTTTTATCTTATCCACCCTAATATATTATACAGATACAATATAATATACCTATTATATATATGGTATATATATATATATATATACATTATACCTATAGGTATATATAGTACTATATATATAGTACCTACATAATATTTATTTTAATATTGTGTTATATTATGAGTTTATAATATTATATTATATCAAAACAATATCACTAGGTATAGCTGATAGATATAAATCATGTTCCATATACACATGTTTATTCTGTGAATGTAGCCGATATACTTATAACTTATATATTAATGCAGTATTAATAGTAGCTAGTATTACTATATAGGTACCTATATTATTATGGTACTTATATCCACGTGTCTTGTAGCTATAGTACAGTCTTCATACCTTTGGTGTCAAAGAAAAAGGACATGACATTGTCATAACTCATAATTATTAAGTTTTCAAGGAGAGTAATTGAATGTTTAAAAATTAATTTTCTAAGTCTATAATGATTAAATATTTTAGCCAAAAATTGCTTATTATTATTATTAAAAAATAAGCTCTTTATGATTTTCTCCACATATTAGTTCTCATTATTTTAGATCATGAGATAGGTAATTATTGCTTATAACACAATCATACCATAACAATGTATTAGGTGGTACCTTCTTCATCTTTGTTACTTATAAATTATAATCAACGTTCCTTAAACTAATTATGCAAAATCATAAAAATAAATTTGTATAAGTTCATGAAAAATAAATGGCTTTCTTTTGTTAGTACATCTTATAAGAGTTGCCCTGCAGTCTCTGGGATGACATATAGAAATCCATGACTTTTTTTTTCAATTTCGGAATGGTCTGCACTGTCACCTCACATTCCATAAGAACTTATATTATGATTGATTATTTTTATTGAAGGTTTTTTTTAAGTAAAGCAATAAACATGGCTGCAATATGAGAATTCTTGTTTAGTTATCCTCAAGAATCTGAATAGCTGGTATAGAGTAACAGTTGTAATACTTTCTGGCAAGTTCATCAGTTCTTTGAAAATACAGGATCCTATCTCATATTGGCACCTCTTTGAGCAATATTTCCATTGCCATAAGTAACAATTGGCTTGACCCATAGCAAAATTATGTGTGCTACAGCTGTATGTCCAATATTGTCGCTTATAAAAATAGCAACATAAGTTAAAATAAATGGTGTTGCTAAACATATATTGTTGCAAGTAAAATGATATAGGTACAAACATGGAACTTCAATTACGTATAATATATTAAAATTAAAATACTTCAGCTGTATTATATATATTATACAGAACTAGCGATGTATCAGCTGAAACTTCAATTTCAATTATTGAATTGCCCACAATTTATATTTTATCATTTGCTGTATAAAAAAAAATGGAGTTCGTCTTATTTTATTTTATTATTTACTTTTTAGATGATAATATT
>NW_019101847.1:0-4834 GCF_001856785.1 Myzus persicae | reverse complement strand
TACTTTAATTCAACCAACTTTGCATTACTTATAAATAAATAAATCTAAAAACATAATAAGTATTTAGTACAGGTTATTGTTCAGTACATGAGCTCATAGGCGTGCGCACAGGGTATGCAGGGTATGCCGCTGCATAGTCTGCGGCTTTATGTGAGGGGCCCATATATGATATACCAAATCATTTTTGATATCTTCTATATTATTAGAAAAAATAATAAAAATTTTAGTTTTCACTTTTCTCGCGACCCGCAAGATAATCTTAACTATTAAATATTAATACACTAAAGCGTAACACGTAGATATTGTTATCTATGTTGCAAGAATAGAATAATTATTATTGTTTTTATAGTTTGTAATCAAAGACCATATTATTATTATAACTGAGTCCGGTATCATGTCAACATCGATGTGTAATCATGGCATAATTTAATAAGTATTAGATACTACTATCATTGTTATAATATGGTACTGGTTAGTGGTTGGATAGATAAGCTTTAAGTTTTGTTATCTCATATCTGTGATTTTACCGCCAAACGTTACTGATAGACAATAGACCGTTTACCATGAAAAGTTGAACTGTATTTCGACGAGCCGATGTTTTTTGACATAATTCGTTAATCGTTTAGAGTGTTTAGACTAATTTATTCCTTATTGACATTATTAAGTTCTGTTGTTAAAATTTAAAATGTCTCAGAAGACCAATAATTACCCTAGTGGTTCCACAAAAAGGAAAAAAGCACAGAAAAAAAATGAAGAAATAAATAAGATCCGAGGGTCTCTGGACAGGTTTTGTACATAAATCTTACATATAAATGGTAAGTAAAATATTTTGTTTTCCTAACAAATAAACATTTTATGAATAACGTTAATTTAATAACTAACATTTTTTTAAATTGAATCTACTTAGTTATAACATAATTATTTGATTTTTACTTAGAAAATACATCTATTGACACAGAACTTCCATCGGAATCTGCTGGTAAGTGCACCACTGCAAACAAGTTTTCTAGAACTTAAAATTAATATGTTTTATTATTTTACTTTTACTTAAATATAACTAAATTACTAAATTAATTAATTATTTGAATATAGTTATTCTATAAAAGTCTTTTACTGTTAATACTTAATGATACTTGTTACCTTAGTACCTAAATGACAAAAAAATGCTTTACTAACATAATAATATATGATATATATCAGATATCTGCATTATTTAATTATTTATGTGAAATCAACATTTACACTTAACATTTATTTAACAATTCACATTTTTAATTGAAACTAATCTGTTATAATAATATTATTATTATTTTTTATTCATGTTTAGAAAATACATCTATTGAAACAGAACTCCCATCGGAATCTGCTGGTAAGTCTGCACAGCAATCTTACTAGAGCTTAAAAGTTAAAACTAAGTTTTACTAGTTTACTGCAGATTTATCTAAATTCTTTAACCTCTAATTTTAATATATTTTATTCTAGATGAAAATATTCTAAAAAAGCCTTTTGATACTGTTGATGATTCTACTGGAGACCAAGGTAAAGCATTTTTTTTTTAAGTGTATACTAACGTCTAACATGTCTAAATGTGTTAACTATGTGTCTATGTTATTTAAAGTTAATTTATCTGTTAATATGATATGTTAACTAACTGTTCATTGTCATTTTTGTTAACATTTAATATGTGTTTTATTTTGTTTGTAGTGGGTACTTATAAGACAATCAGTGTATTTAAATTAAGTGAAATGTTGTATTATTAACTTACTGGTGTATTAATTGTGTATGTATGTAGCATTGTAGCTTATAATTTGTATACTAATCAATAATTACTTATAATAAATTATTAAAAATTGATTTATTTGTTCATTGTTTTTATGGTACTATTTTTTATAAGGTACTAATCTAATATTCTCCATACTTTATATTTACATATTATATAGCTTCTTATGTTGCTTGTTTTTATAATTTAATAGTAGGTACATAGTACATTTGAAATTGTCCTGGTGGTTGATATCTTAGATATAGAATATATGTGCTAGGTATTTATGTTGTTATTTTCATTGTTGAATTTTCTATTTGCTAACATTAAGGTAACTATAAATTATAGGCACTATAGTCAACATAAATCAAACACAGTGTACAAGTTCAGGCCCATTAATTCACCCTGACGACCCTTCAAATGTTTTTACATCATTTCGACTTGAACTAAAAGAAAGAGTTATTCGAGGTCCATATCAACCAGATATTAAATTATTTCCCAGGACAAAAATAGGTCAAAATTATAGAAGCTTTCAAAAAAAATGGTATGATTGTTTTAAATGGTTTGAATACAGTGTATCAAAAGATAAAGCCTTTTGTTTTCCTTGCCGTATGTTTTTAAATTCTGGATCAAATGTAGGACAGGCTGATACAACTTTCTCTAAAACTGGATTTAGTAATTGGCATGTGGCAACTACAAGTTTCAAAACTCATTAGATGTCTAAATCGCACATTAGAAGTACTTCATCCATGACATTTTTTTTAAATTCTCAATCAATTGACATTGCATTAAATAAATCCCAAGAGCTTGAACTTTCAAGAAGAGAAATGCAGCGCTTAGCCAATAGGAATATAATGCATCGTTTAGTAGATATAAGCTTATGTTTAGCTAAAAATGGTAAGCCATTTAGGGGACACAACGAAAAAATAGATAGTGTTTCTAAAGGTTTATTTTTAGAAATGATTAATATTTTAAAAAAGTATGACTCAGTATTAAATGATCACTTACAAAATTGTCCCAAAAATTCTAGTTATTTAAGTAATCATATCCAAAATGATATCATTACTTCTATTCATAATGTATTGAAACGAAATATTGCTGCTAAATTAAGTAATCGGACTGTCTCAATAATTGCTGATGAAACAACTGACTGTGGTCATTATGAACAACTTTCCATATGTGTTCGTTACTTTGATGAAAATGAAAATCGTCCACAAGAGCTATTTATTGGGCTTAAAAAAATGTCTTCAGTAAATGCGCAGTCTATTTTCGATGCTCTTACAGATGCCACAAACCAGGTCGGGATAGATTGGCAATCAGTTATTGCTGTTTGTTTTGATGGTGCTGCAACAATGTCTGGCCATTATAACGGAGTTCAGGCCAAAGCAAAATTATCAAATCCTAATATATTTTATGTTCATTGCTATGGACATTGCTTAAACTTAATACTCGTCGATTCGTTAGGAAAAAAAAACCATGTTATATTTAATTTCTTTGGTATTATTCAAATGCTTTATAGTTTTGTGGAAGGTAGTCCAATTAGACATGCTATTTTAGAAAGGGTATCCAAAGAAATGAATATTAAACTAAAATCACTTAAAACTTTGTCTACAACAAGATGGGCTTGTCGAGCGGAAGCCATTCAAGCAGTGAAAAATAATTATTCAGTCCTCCTTCAATGCTTGTCAGAGATTTCGAAGACTTCTAATTTATCGGAAATTAAAGTAAAATCAAGTGGCCTTATAAAACAAATGAAAACATTTAATTTCATATTTTCCCTTAACATGCTAAATCCAATATTACTTTTGGTGCAAAAAGTAAGTTCAACTTTACAATCGTCTGACTTGGACCTTTTAACAGCTGTTTCAATGGTCCAATCACTTAAGTCATCTTTAAAAAACCTCAGAACGGACGATGACAGTTTTAAGGATGTATATGAAGAAACTATTAAGATTTGTAAAGAAAACAAAATTATAATACCTGAAGTGAAAAAAAGAAAACTATCTGCTAAAATTGATCAAAATTCTTCTAACTTTACTGCGGAAAACAAAATGGACGAAATGAAATGGTTTGTATTTTATCCAACTTTAGATGAAATGCTTTCTGGGATAGAAAGACGTTTCAGTCAAGAAACTTTAAATTTAATTAATGCTACAGGAAATTTAATTCAATTAAAGCTTGATAGTAATGATATTTCAATGTTAAAAGAAAAATTTAATTTGGATACTACATTTGAGTCTGAAATTAAGCTCATTAAAAATATGTCTGATACAACTTCTATTAGAGGGTCATCAATTAAAACAATTGTAGCGTGGCTGAATTGGTTATCAGAAAACGACCGGAAAACAACATTTAGAAACTTCAATAAAGCATTAACACAATTTGCCACAATACCTGTGACAAGCTGCTCGTGTGAGAGGGCCTTTTCCAAATTGTCCATTGTGAAGTCTAAACTTAGAAACACTATGTCACAAGAACGTCTTGATTCACTGATGTTAATATTTATCGAACAAAAAATGGCATCAGAAATAAATATTGAATAAGTGATAGATGAATTTAAAACATGTGTGCCGATAAAAAGAAGACTTGAACTTTTGAGTTTTGATTTTAAGTACTTTCCGTGAAATAACAACATTATTTATATGTACAAATTATTCAAAAATATTCATACTAGTATATAGGTACTTGATCAAATTTTCTTTAAATAAATATAATTCAAATTTCAAACTACTTATTTCTACAGCGCGTTGTTTAATATTCTACTGTAAAACTATGTGATTTCAGATTCCGAGGGAAGCATAAAAGCTAAGTAGTATATTTTCAAAAACTTAGATTGTAAATTGAATCCTATATGTGTTAAAAAAAATGTTTAACGGCTTAGAATTGTTTTTTAGAATAAATTAAGGAAAGATTAGAATTTGTGAGGGGGCCCTATTTTCCTTATTGCATAACCTGCGAATAAAGTCTGCGCACGCCTATGTGAGCTCTCTATTTTTACTAAAAATCAATATTGATCATCTCATCGTTACATGATATTGGTATTTCTCTGTGGATACTTAGATGGATTGATCCTTT
>NW_019101846.1:0-4828 GCF_001856785.1 Myzus persicae | reverse complement strand
GCGGTTGCAGTGCGGCGGTCTAGAAGCGCGCGGACTTGCACTGCATCCGCGCCGCAAAAGCGCGCCAAAACACACCAAAGATGTGCGGTGGATGTGCGGCGTTATCATTAATCGATTTTAATTAAAATATATGAGGATTTTTATATTATTTTCTAATAAATTAGGGTCTTTGATTTGTAAGTTTGTAATTATGTCAAGTTCCGATGAAGAGATGTTAATGCTACTATTAGTAAACAACATAAATAAAAATAAAAAAAAACGAAAATATTGGGTTCATCCATTCATTAAAAATAATACTAATACACTTGGTACATTTTCGGTTACAAAAGAACTAGCAATGTATCCTGAAAAATTCAAAAATTTTTACCGTATGTCGCAAGAATCTTTCAATGTACTTTCACACATGGTTCGGACCAAATTACAAAAAAAAGACACAAATTTTCGTTTGTCCATATCGGTTGAAGAGCGACTGTTGATTACACTCAGGTAAGTACTAAGTTTTATTAACTTGTACATACATTTTATTTTAATCTAGTCAATGAAAAAATAATAATATTTAAGATAAATAGAGGTACCTACCTACATTATGTTTATATTTTTAATCTTTATACTAATATAAATAAGAATAACTAATTTCTTGTTTGTACTTTGTGTATATGATTCTCTGTATACATTAAAAAAATACCATTTAAGTAGGTACCCTAAAAATGTATTATATAAAATTAGAAATATCAATGTGAGAAATATAAACAAATTATTGAAGGAACTTAATTTATCACAATATAGTTTAATTAATAATCTATTATTGATCATAACAACTTTTTTAGTAAATCAATATACATTATAAATATATATTAAAAAAAAAGATAACTTGACAACACAAATAGAACAACAAATTATATTACTTATCAATGCATACCTACCTATTAAAATATTTGCCTTTGAAATTGATAATAATAATAATAATTAATTATACTAATAAATATAATTAACTTAACCATAGGTACCTAATGAGCAAAAAATTAAATATTTTAACAATTTATATTAACAACATTTACTATACCTTATTATAACTAGGTACCTATATACTTTTAGATTATACTTCATAAGAAAATGTTATTAATAGTGTTAATAAGTTTAATTAATTTAGATAAATAGTTTAATATACCTACTTGAAATGTTAAACAAGAATCAAACAAAATTAAAAAGAAATACTATTGAATAAATAGCTGAAATTTAAAACATTATAATTGTCTCCAGTATGGAGTATGTTGTTCTTGCTGGTATGGTTGACTCTTGGATTGGTTGGTGCCATAAGGAGAATTATGTGTTTCTTGGTGGTGATGTAGCAGATCTTGTGGTTGGTTAATTTCATAGAGTGTTTGATATGTGCCTTGTTGTATTGTTGTGTTTTGTTCTTGTTGACTCATTTCCATTTGTTCATTAGCATCATTAACTAGTTTTAATATGTCATATTTTAAAGTTCTCTTTACTTTTGGATTTAATGCTTTGATATCTGGTAGTAAGCTTTTTAGAAAGTTCATATCTGGATCATCAGGTTCTTCATTTCTTTCCTTTGTTAATTTTTTATTGGTAAAATAGTTAGTGGCTACTTTATTTAGCTCATCTAGTGATGATGTATTATTTTTTTTTTTTATACTTTTATCTATTGTCTTAGGTTTATGTACAGAAGTTTCTTGACATGTAATAGAAGTATCAATATCAATTTCATCATCAACTTCAGTTTCTGAACCATCGTTATCATTTTCTTGGGTTTGTAAATTTCCGGTTTGGGGTCTTGATTTGGTGAATGGTTCGATGAATTGTAAGTATTCACTTAGATAGTAATCTTTCTTTTTGCGTTTGACTCCAGATCCACTTGGTGGTTGTTCTTTAACTTGCCTTAAGTACCTTCCTCTAATATTCCTCCATTTTTCTTTGCAATCACTTACTGAAAATATAAACTAATAGATTTTAATACAATTTAAACTTAAATATTATATAAAATATATAGTTATAATAAAGATGAGCAAGTTAATGGTAATAATTAAATCAAGTTAAGTTAAGTTAAGAGGGTACAAGATCGATAAGTTAAAAGTTAATATGGAAAAAAATTAACTTAAATAACTTTAAAAAAAGTTAATATACATTTTTTGTAATTAGTATGTTCATCACTTAAAGAGTGCATTATTTTTAATACTATCCAAAATTATAATAAACAATTATATTGAGCATTAATTGTAATGTATAGTGTATGTACATATTTTACTTTACATAATTATTAAATATTTAAATTATACCAATTCAATAGCCGACTAACTCAACATCCAAACCCTCTTATTACTCAACTCTCATCCGCAACTATCCCAGGCAACCCTAAAAAAAGGGTGGCTAAAAAGGCAGTGGTGTCGTGACCTGCTAAAATAAACTGGGGAAAAAAAAAAAAAAATGTGCAAGTCTAACTACTATCTTAACGAAGTACCTCCATTGAGAGGTCTCTTCACTAAGTCATTCCTGTTATATTTTACTGTTATATCAATTAAGCTTATTGTTCTAAATTGTAACAGATTGCTAACTAAGATTTAAGTTAAAAAAAAAAAATTATACCAACAACCTTATTGATAATTTAACAAATATAAATTTGTTTCTATCAACTAGAAATTTAATGTCATATAATATTATGCCTACCTAATCTAATTAAATATATCTATAAAAACTAAATGAAGGTAAGTAATAAGGTTTATGAAAATAACCACAAATAAGGTTAGATTAGAATTAAATAAAATAAAATGTAATTAATAAAATTTGTAAGGTTGGACATTTGAAGGACAATTTTTTTTTTTATCAGATTTCTTGCGATGGGAGGTAATATGAAGGCTCATTCAATGTACTTTTTGAGAGGAGAGTCAACTACTAGAACTATTATTTCTGAAACATCCCAAGTTATTTGGGATTGTCTCCATGATATATATATGCCAATTCCTTCAAAAGAACATTGGAAAAAAGTTGCAGATCGTTTTTATGATTTATGGAACATTCCAAATTGTATCGGCGCTATCGATGGGAAGCACTTTAAAATCAAATGCCCATCAAATACAGGCTCAGCTTATTTTAATTATAAGCATTACTTTAGTGTTGTTTTGATGGCCTGTGTGGATGCAGATGGACTTTTTTTAACGATTGATGTTGGTGATTATGGGCGAAACAGTGATGGCAGAGTATTTAGAAGGAGTTCGCTTGGAATAACCTTAGAAAACAACGCACTGGATATTCTCGAACCTAAAGTATTACCTGGTTGGGAAAATAAGGACAAATTTCCACACTATTTTGTGGCAGATGAAGCGTTCCCCCTTAAAACCAATATAATGCGACCATTTCCAAAAAGGTCATTGAATAAAGAGAGACGCATTTATAATTACAGGTAAAACAAAAACTTGCACTATCTTTGTAATACTATACATATTACTTTCATAAATATTTATATATTATATTGTATTTTTATTTACAGATGTTCTAGAGCAAGGAGGAGTGTGGAGTGCAGTTTTGGAATGCTTGTGTCAAAGTTTAGACTTTTTGAACAACCTATAGGTTGCAAAGTAGAAACAGCCGAAGCATTGATTAAAGCAGCAGGTGTTTTACATAATTTTATTCGCATAAAAGAAGGTGTATTTTCAACACCTTCACACCCATCAACCATCAATTCAATGGGATATCAAAATATTGAGGATCAAGGAATAAGACCAACAAGAGCAGCAGAAAGCAACAGAGATTTTTTATGTGACTATTTTGTATCGAACGAGGGTAAAGTCCCATGGCAGGACAATTTCTCGTAAAATATTTTGACAAAGTTATTTGATTTTAACATTTTAAGTATAAAATAGATTAGTGTTAAGATATATTTTGTTTGAGTAAATAAATAAAGATAATGTAAATTATTTATAAATAAAATATAAAAATTTAAATATTAATTTAAATTGTTATTGTTTAAATTACAAGTCTCAACATTAGGTATATAAGTTATTTGTTATAAAATGTTGGTATTGAACCTATAGTTAATTGATATTTTAGAAAATTTACCAATACATTGCTACACCACAAGTTGCTAGTTGGCAGTTGCTTAGGTACTTATAATCTTACTCAAAAGTCAAAAACTATCACCATGTCTTACTCACATTGTTAACCATTATTACTTTGATGATAAGTACTTGGTGGTATTTAAAAAAGATAAGGTAGTTTGGTCGTTAGTGTTAAGCAATAGGTAAAATTGAAAAGTGATACCTGAGATTGGATATATTAATATGGGCCCTGTCAGGTAAATGCATTGAAAGTTGAGCAAAAATAGTTTTGATAATTTTTATTGAGTACTGTGTCTTGAGAGTACAATTGATTAATTTGTTAAACATAATAATTAACAGTAATAAGTACCTAACTATATACCTACTACATACAATATAGTGATAATTACCTGATATATTAACTGTTTTTGAAACATCATTCCATGCTGCTGTTTTTGCCCGATCGTTGCTATATGATTTTAAATTATAATCGTACAAACATGCATATTTTTCAATTTCCTGTACTAGTTGAATAGTCACAATAGTGTCTTGTTGCTCAACCATATTATTAGTTATAATATATTTTACTAGTAAATGAATAGATATAGAATAATCAATAGAAAATTAATAAATGAATCAATTATTAGTATAGTATAAAATATTTTCACCGCACGCGCACTGCAAGAAAATACTGCCAATGACTGGTTTGTGCGGCGCGCATGATGTGCGCCGCCAACGCGCCGCCGCCGCACTGCATCGGTGTGGGCATTCCC